>NC_060175.1:24821345-24823845 GCF_021184085.1 Oncorhynchus gorbuscha | reverse complement strand
ACTGGAAGCCACAGGCAACATCCACACTGAGCTAAAAGGCTAGTGCTGCCGCTTTCAAGTAGCGGAACACTAACCCGGATGCTTATAAGAAACCCTGCTATGCCCTCTGACAAACAAACAAACAGGCAACGCGTCAATACAGGACTAAGACTGAATCCTACTGCACCGGCTCTGATGCTCGTCGAATGTGGCAGTGTTTGCAAACTAGCACGGATTACAAACTAGCACGGATTACAAACTAGCACGGATTACAAACTAGCACGGATTACAAACTAGCATGGATTACAAACTAGCACGGATTACAAAGGAAGCCATGAGCTGCACAGTGACATAAACCGACCAGATGAACTAAATGCATTCTATGCTCATCGAGTAAAGCAACACTGAACCATGAGTGAGAGCACCAGCTGTTCCAGACAACTGTGTGATCACACTCTCCATTGTCAATGAGAATAAGACCTTTAAACAGTTTAACATTCACAAGGCCGCAGGGCCAGATGGATTGCCAGACGTGTACTCATAGCATGCCCTGACTAGCTGGCCAGTGTCTTCAATGATATTTTCAACCTCTCTGTGACCCACTCTGTGTTACTTACGTGGTTCAAGCAGATCACCATAGGCCCTGTGTACAGGAATGCCAAGGTAACCTGTCTAAATAACTATCGCACCGTAACACTCACATCTGTAGCCATGAAAGGTTTTGTAAAGGCTGGCTCACATCAACACCATCATCCCACTCCAATTCGCATTTCTCCCCAACAGATCCAAAGATGATGCAATCTCCATTGCACTCCACACTGTGACTTTCCCACTTGGACAAAAGGAACACCTACATGAGAATGCTGTTCATTGACTACAGCTCAGTGTTCAACACCATAGTGCCTTCCAAGCTCATCACTAAGCTAGGACCCTGGGACTGAACACCTCCCTCTGCAACTGGATCCTGGACTTCCTGATGGAACGCCCCCAGGTGGTGAGGGTACTGTAGGCAACAACACATCAGTCACGCTGACCCTCAAGACGGGGGCCCCTCAGAGGTGCGTGCTTAGTCCCCTCCTGTACTCCCTGTTCACCAATGACTGTGAGGCCGCGCACAACGCAAACACCATCAATAAGTTTGCCGACAACATGACGGGGATAGACCTGATCATCGATGACAATGAGACAGCCCATTGAGAGGTCAGAGACTTGGCAGTGTGATGCCAGGACAACAACCTCTCACTCAATGTCAGGAAGATAACGGAGCTGATCATGGAATGCAGGAAATAGAGGGCTGAGCACGCCCCATTCACATTGACGGGGCTGTAGTGGAGCGGATTGAGAGCTTCAAGTTCCTTGGTGTCCACATCACTAACGATTTATCATGGTCCAAACGCACCAACACAGTTATGAAAAGGGCACTACAATGCCTCTTCCCCCTCAAGAGGTTGAAAAGATTTGTAATTGGCCCTCAGATCCTCAAAAAGTACAACAGCTGCACCAATGAGAGCATCTTGACTGGCTGTATCACCACTTGGTTTGACAATTGCTTGGCATCCAACCGCAAGTTGATACAGAAGGTAGTGCATACAGCCATGTACATCACATCCAGGACCTCCATAGCTGGCGGTGTCAGAGGAAGGCATTAAAAATGGTCAGACTCCAGCCACCCATCATATACTGTTCTCTCTGCTACCGCATGGAAAGTGGTACTGATACACCAAGTCTGCAACCAACAGGACCCTGAACATCTTCTACCCCAAGGCATAACACCCGTTTTGCACACATTGTTTTTTGACTCATCACATGACACTGCTGCTACTGTTTACTGTCTGTCACTTTATATCAACCTCAATGACCTCATACCCCTGCACCCCTGCACAGACTCAGTACTGGTACCCCTGGTATATAACCAAGTTATTGTTACTCATTGTGTGTCTACTGTTACTTTTATTATTATGTGTTTTACTTTTCTATTATTTCTCTATTGTCTTTCTCACTGAATTGTTGAGAAGGGCCTGTAAAGTAAGCATCTCACTGTTAGTCTACACCTGTTGTTCACAAAGCATTTGACAAATACAATTTGATTGATTTGATTTAGATGAAGACAAGACAATTAGTCAAATAAAATAAAAAGGTTGTTGCAATGGAACACGACTCCTGCAGATGCAGGTGCATCACTTTAAAGATCAGTGCAGACATTTTGTTGAACCAGATGGTTTCCTTATGGTATCTCATTACTAAATGAGGAGCTACAACCAGGTGTTGTGCAATTAGCAATCAACCGAACCACAAATGAACAAGACACGTCTGTCTCACAGAATGAGAGTTTTCTGTCAATCGCGCGGGACTAATTGACGTATTAGAGTGAAATCTGTCCAATGTGTGAAGTCAGTGCAGACCCTTCCATTTCTGTGTGCAGCGCTGTGGAACATTGTGGCCCATTGTGGATCCTCGGGTGAGTTACCCATCAGTGCACACCTCTTCCACTCTATTCCCCCTCTCTCTTTCTCTCTCCTCT
>NC_060175.1:24798845-24816345 GCF_021184085.1 Oncorhynchus gorbuscha | reverse complement strand
GCCAATTGTACGCGCCATGAAATTTGAGACATCTGTTTTTTAAATTTATTTTACCTTTATTTAACCAGGCAAGTCAGTTAAGAACAAATTCTTATTTTCAATGACGGCCTAGGAACAGTAGGTTAACTGCCTGTTCAAGGGCAGAATGACAGATTTGTACCTTGTCCCCTCCGCAAGGCAATCAAACAAGCTAAGCGTCAGTATAGAGACAAAGTAGAATCTCAATTCAACGGCTCAGACACAAGAGGTATGTGGCAGGGTCTACAGTCAATCACGGATTACAAAAAGAAAACCAGCACTGTCACGGACCAGGATGTCTTGCTCCCAGGCAGACTAAATAACTTTTTTGCCCGCTTTGAGGACAATACAGTGCCACTGACACTGCCCGCAACTAAAACATGCAGACTCTCCTTCACTGCAGCCGACGTGAGGAAAACATTTAAATGTGTCAACCCTCGCAGCTGGCTGGTGTGTTTACGGACATATTCAATCAATCCCTATCCCAGTCTGTTGTTCCCACATGCTTCAAGAGGGCCACCATTGTTCCTGTTCTGTTCCCAAGAAAGCTAAGGTAGCTGAGCTAAACGACTACCGCCCCGTAGCACTCACTTCCGTCATCATGAAGTGCTTTGAGAGACTAGTCAAGGACCATATCACCTCCACCCTACCTGACACCCTAGACCAGAGGTGGGCAAACTTTTTGACTCACGGGCCACAATGGGTTCTAAAATTTGACAGAGGGGCCGGGCCAGGAGCATTTGGAGGCAGTGTTTGGGCCGGATATACTAAAGCATTAAATGTAGTGTGTGCAAACCTCATAGCACAGTAAGAACACTACAACCCAATTTATTAACTGTCTTTCAAATGTGAAAAATAGCCCTTATCAGTTAATAAATTTGTCTCAAGGAATATGCAAGATATGGCATTTACATACTATTTCGCAGATACTGGGAGGAGGAAATGTAAATAGATTAAAATAACATACGCACTGTGATTTATCAAGATTGCGTCTGTTTTTAATAAGTTTCATTCGAAGGTGCAAAGTTAAAGAAATCTTTCAAAAATTCGCCTTCGGAGAAAGGCTTGCTAGCCTTTGCTAATTTGAATGCCAGCAAATAACTTGCCTTGGTACTTGACGCTTGAATTGCAGTTTGTTGGTGAAAAAAGTTCTGTTGACTCTGTAAATTAGCTGCCAACCTCTGAGCAGTAGCCGCCCGTTCTTGTGTTGACTGCTTGCTAGCATAGTTTGCATGCTTCGTGGCAAAGTGACGGCTGATATTGTACTCTTTGAAAACCGCAACAGCTTCTTGGCATATCAGACATACAGCCGTTGATCGGACTTCAGTGAAGAAGTATTTTGTTGTCCACTCCTTATTAAACACTCGGGATTCGCTGTCCACTTTCCTTCTCTTTGGTCCGCTCATTTTCACAGAAGGGCTTAATGGTGACGTGAAACGAAGTGAAAATTAAAGTGAAATAAAGAGAAATACGCGCCACTCCAACAACGGTCAATGTGTTTTGAGTGCGCCATCTATTGGGGAAACGTGGGCATTGCAGGGAAAGGGGAAAAAAGGAGGTTTTTACTATAATTTGGACAAGTTCGGCGGGCCGGATTAAAAAGCCTAACGGGCCGTATGTGGCCCGCGGGCCGTAGTTTGCCCATGTCTGCCCTAGACCCACTCCAATTTGCTTACCGCCCAAATAGGTCCACAGACGATGCAATCTCAACCACACTGCACACTGCCCTAACCCATCTGGACAAGAGGAATACCTATGTGAGAATGCTGTTCATCGACTACAGCTCGGCATTTAACACCATAGTGCCCTCCAAGCTCGTCATTAAGCTCGAGACCCTGGGTCTCGACCCCCGCCCTGTCCAACTGGGTACTGGACTTCCTGACGGGCCGCCTCCAGGTGGTGAGATTAGGCAACAACATCTCCACCCCGCTGATCCTCAACACTGGGGCCCCACAAGGGTGCGTTCTGAGCCCTCTCCTGTACTCCCTGTTCAACCACGACTGCGTGGCCTCCAACTCAATCATCAAGTTTGCGGACGACACAACAGTGGTAGGCTTGATTACCAACAACGACGAGACGGCTTACAGGGAGGAGGTGAGGGCCCTCGGAGTGTGGTGTCAGGAAAATAACCTCACACTCAACGTCAACAAAACTAAGGAGATGATTGTGGACTTCAGGAAACAGCAGAGGGAACACCTCCCTATCCACATCGATGGAACAGTAGTGGAGAGGGTAGTAAGTTTTAAGTTCCTCGGCGTACACATCACAGACAAACTGAATTGGTCCACACACACAGACAGCATCGTGAAGAAGGCGTAGCAGCGCCTCTTCAACCTCAGGAGGCTGAAGAAATTAGGCTTGTCACCAAAAGCACTCACAAACTTCTACAGATGCACAATCGAGAGCATCCTGTCGGGCTGTATCACCGCCTGGTACGGCAACTGCTCCGCCCACAACCGTAAGGCTCTCCAGAGGGTAGTGAGGTCTGCACAACGCATCACCGGGGGAAAACTACCTGCCCTCCAGGACACCTACACCACCCGATGTCACAGGAAGGCCATAAAGATCATCAAGGACAACAACCACCCGAGCCACTGCCTGTTCACCCCGCTATCATCCAGAAGGCTAGGTCAGTACAGATGCATCAAAGCTGGGACCGAGAGACTAAAAAACAGCTTCTATCTCAAGGCCATCAGACTGTTAAACAGCCACCACTAACATTGAGTGGCTACTACCAACATACTGACTCAACTCCAGCCACTTTAATAATGGGAATTGATGGGAAATTATGTAAAATATATCACTAGCCACTTTAAACAATGCTACCTAATATAATGTTTACATACCCTACATTATCAATCTCATATGTATACGTATATACTGTACTCTATATCATCTACTGCATCCTTATGTAATACATGTATCACTAGCCACTTTAACTATGCCACTTTCTTTACATACTCATCTCATATGTATATACTGCACTCAATACCATCTACTGTATCTTGCCTATGCTGCTCTGTACCATCACTCATTCATATGTCTTATGTACATATTCTTTATCCCCTTACACTTGTGTCTATAAGGTAGTAGTTTTGGAATTGTTAGCTAGATTACTTGTTGGTTATTACTGCATTGTCGGAACGAGAAGCACAAGCATTTCGCTACACTCGCACTAACATCTGATAACCATGTGTATGTGACAAATAAAATTTGATTTGATCAGCTCAGGGGTTTGAACTTGCAGCCTTCCGGTTACTAGTCCAACGCTCTAACCACTAGGCTACCCTGCCACCCCTGTTGCATTGTGTTGTGTGACAAAACTGCACATTTTAGAGTGGACTTTTATTGTCCCCAGCACAAGGTGCACCTGTGTAATGATCATGCTTTTTAATCAGCTTCTTGATATGCCACACCTGTCAAGTGGATGGATTATCTCGGGAAAGGAGAAATACTCACTAACAGAGATGTAAACACATTAGTGCACCAAATTTGATAGAAATAAGTTTTTGTGCACCTGAATCTTTTAGTTCAGCTTATGAAACATGGGACCAATGCTTTGGGTTTATATTTCTGGCAGTGTATTTCTCTACATACGTGTGTGTATGTATCTAAGCATGTAGCCTACAGCATGTGGACATTGAGTGAAGAGAGCAGGACTAAAACAGTCTCCCTGAGACACTGACCATCACCTTCCCAGAGTTGCGGTCCGCAGGTGTGTGTTTGTTTGTGTGTGTGCATATGTGCGTGCGTGTGTGCGTACATACGTCTGTCTGTGTGTGTGTGTTATAAACTGATATTGGTTGAGATAGGACTTCAGAGTGTTATGCCTCTCATGAATGGTGATTGTGCACATTTGCCCTTTCCAGAAACTGGAAGAAAACACGTCTATAGCTCTGACCTTTCAAGAAGACGACAAGAAGGATTATTTTGCATTCAGATTAAATGTCTGGAAGTTTAGCAGCCCACAGAATGAGCTGAGTTTTGCTGGGGGCCATTTTCATCCATGATTTAAAATCTACCTCCGTACTGTAGAGTGCTGGGAAGAGTTGATACCAATAGTGACTTAATCTGTGGATGGAACTTCTCAGCATCTATGCATGTGTGTGTGTTCATAAATCAGCAGATGTGGAATGACCTGACAAATGAACCCCGGATGTAGCCCAGTGACCTCTGGCCCCTGATATGAGTGGTCCTCTAGAGCAGGTATTCCCAAACTGGGGTACATGTCACCTGAGTAGCCTCGTTTCACTGTCAAAAATAAAATGAAACCATCTAGTGTTTAGTGATATAACAATGCAATGTCAAATACAGGTAACCTAGTCAAATAACTAACTGTACTGGGGTGCGTAACTGGTGGCAGTGAAGTCAGACGCAGGAAAGCAGAACTAGCAAATAGCCAGAGCAGTTTAATTTCAAAACCAACAGCATAAAGAATAAACCAACATGGGTACAAAACCCGACGCGCACCAGTAAACATGTGCACAAGCACTAACAACAAACAATCCCACGCAAAGACATGGGGGGAACAGAGGGTTAAATACACAACACTTAATGAGGGAAATGAGAACCAGATGTGTTGGAAAACAAGACAAAACAAATGGAAAATGAAAAGTGGATCGACGATGGCTAGAAGACCGGTGATGCTGACCGCCGAACGCCGCCCGAACAAGGAGAGGAACCGACTTCGGTGGAAGTCGTGACACTAACATCCAATTACATTAACCGTTACTCTCTCGCAAGAATTCCACTAACGGTCCGGTCCGTATGTAGCCAAATTTAGCTGCTGCTCATTCCGTTTACTCGTAGATGGATAAATGGTTAATTAAAAAAGGAAGCATGCATAGAGAGACATACCAGCTCTACTGGTAGTACTATTATTACCAGCAGTACTACACCTGCACCTGTTGAAGACACAAGTTGTTGTGTTTCCACAAGCACATCCAATGCTAGCATCAGTAATTCTACATTTGTTGTTAGCCCAGCTAGCATGGACACTGACAGTTGTGAATCTGATGCAGCCGAAGAGCTACTGCCCCCTTACCTGGGAAGCATCGAACAACAGCAGACAGGGATGTTGGACCATCGAAGAGGCGCAAATATGAGATGAGAACTACATTGATTTGGGGTTCACTTATATTGGGTGTAGTGCCTTTCCTCAGCCACAGTGTGTTAAATGCGCAAAAGTACTATCTCACAACTCGATGAAACCTTCACTCTTGCGCAGCCATTTAGAAACAAAACATGAGCAGTTCAAAAATAAGCAGCGGGAGTTTTTTGAGCGAGAATTAAGATGACTTTCGAGTAGTAAGACATGTATAAAGCAACAGATTCATTAATAAGAAGGGGCTAGAAGCGTCTTATATGGTGAGCTACCGAGTGGCTAGGACAGGCAAGTCCCCAGACTATTGTGGAGGACTTAATTATTCCTGCTGCCGCGGATATGGCTGGGACAATGCTGGAGGAAAAGGCCAAAAAAACAATACAGACAATGCCTCCATCAAACAACACTGTTTTACAATGCATCAGTGACATGGCAAGCGATGTTTTGAAACAATTACTGCTTCGCATACAAGCCAGTGAATTCTATGCGTTACAGCTGGATGAGTCAACAGACCTGGCACATCTCCTGGTATATGTCCGTTATGTTTATGGTGGGTTAATTAAGGAAGACATCCTCTTCTGCAAACCACTGGAAACCAGGACAACAGGAGAGGATATTTTTAAAGTACTGGACAGCTTTGTGACATCAAATGGACTTTGGTGGTCAAGATGTGTTGGTATCTGTACTGATGGCGCAAAAGCCATGACAGGGAAACATAGTGTAGTGGTACCGCGCCTGCAAGCAGTTGTTCCCGATGCCACTTGGGTACACTGCAGCATCCACCAAGAGGCTCTTGCTGCCAAAGGAATGACTGACAGCTTGAAAGACATTCTGGACACTACAGTGAAAATGGTTAACTTTGTTAAAGCAAGGACCCTGAACTCTCGTGTATTTTCTGCACTATGCTTTTACAACATATAGAAAGAAGTGCGCTGGTTATCAAGGGGCAATTGAGAGACGAGCTGAAAGTTTTCTTTACTGACCATAATTTTCACTTGTCTAATCGCTTGCATAATGACGAGTTTCTCACACGACTGGTCTATCTGGGTGAGGTTTTTTCTCGCCTGAATAATCTGAATCTAGGATTACAGTGACTCTGTGCAACTATATTCAATGTGCGGGACAAAATTGAGGCTATGATTAAGAAGTTGGAGCATTAACAAGGATTAACAAGGACAACACACAGGTCTTTCCATCATTGTATTATTTTTTGTGTGATAATGAACTCAAGCTTACAGACAATGTCAAATGTGATATAGAGAAGCACATGAGTGAGTTGGGTGTGCAATTACGCAGGATCTTTCCCGAAAAAGGTGACACCAACAACTGGATCGATTATCCCGTTCATGCCCTGTCTCCAGTCCACTTACCGATATCTGAACAAGAGAGCCTCATCGAAATTGCAACAAGCGGTTCTGTGAAAATTAGATTTAATCAGAAGCCACTGCCAGATTTCACAATATCCTACCTTGGCAAATCAGCTTAAGACACTGATGCTCTTTGCAACCACATACCTATGTGAGAGTGGATTCTCAGCCCTCACTAGTATGAAAACTAAATACAGGCACAGACTGTGTGTGGAAAATTATTTAAGACTGAGACTCTCCAATACAACCCTACATTGCAGAGTTATGTGCATCCTTTCAAGCACACCCTTCTCATTAACCTGTGGTGAGTTATTCACAATTTTCGATTAACAAATAAGGTTTTATATGTAAGATGGTTAAATAAAGACCAAAATGATTGATTATTATAATATTATTATTTGTGCCCTGGTCCTATAAGAGCTCTTTGTCACTTCCCACGAGCCAGGTTGTGACAAAAACAAATGTATTGTATAGCGTGTGTGTAGCAGGCTTACAACATTTAAGTGTACGCTGACCCTGGTACTAGAGGGGGTACGCAGCTGGAGGTTGAATGTTTGAAGGGGTACGGGACTCCAAAAAGTTTAGGAACCACTGCTTTAGAGGACATCATTCTGCTGCATAAATCATAGATCCAACAGCAGAAAGCTTCTCACACAACGCCAACGGCAGGGTGTTGAGTTATATCCGACCTAATGGTATATGTGCTGCTCAGGGTGAAATAAGTTCATGATCTCATCTTGGAGGACAAATGAGTGATTTTTGTAACGAAATACCTAAGATTCCAAGAACACAGGATGAGATGTTACTATCCTTTGTGCAAGCACTTCCAAGAGTTCATGAACAGTGAGCCTGGTGAAATTTGGGGAGCGCATCGTCAGTAGTGTACCTTTGGTTCCTAGGGTGTTTCGGCCTTTCACACTATACACCCTCCACAAAGGCAGCCAGCGACAGGGTGATCAATAGTACACTTGCGTCCCATTCCCAATTAGTCATAGGAGTTGCCTTGTTGTTGATAGCCAACATCCCATGGGATTATGCATGGCAGAGGCATCCTCCTCCCTGAGCAAAGCATTGTTGACCGCATACCTCCTGGCCCTTTCACTTCGGGGCCCAGCTGTGGTCTTTCCTCTTCATCCAGAGCCACTGACTGCTGCCTTCTGCCGCCAGCTTTGATTGTCGAACGCTGGCTCTGGCCCTTAATTCCCAGGTCTCTAAGCAGTCTGGTTGTAGATGTTGCCACAAAACATCTGCAGCCCACCTCCACTGGTCGGACTTCTGTGTTCCAGCCATGATGCCGTGCTTCGGCAGCTAGATCGGCATAGCGCAGATGTTTTCGCTCATAAGCCTAACATATTATCTCATGACAAACCAATGGTTTTTAACATCTGTTTTTTACAGCTAGAATAAAATACAAAATAATAAGAATTATTTTACAAAAGAATAAAATATTGCAAACTTATCGCATTAAAAATATTAGGAGTGGATCTCTTTTATTGACATGTATTAAAGCTAAATCAGAGAGCCAGGCTGTAAAACAAAATACAGTATATATAATACATAGTTAAGGTAACACTCTCTTAACCTTGAAACAGCATGCCACCAGCTAATAATACTTGATATCTCAGCCTCTGTCTTGCCCAGCAGGGCTGAAATGGAGACATGTGTTGCGCCTCGTTGCTCTCTGTCTCCGTTCACCCTGTCCAGAATCTTTCTCGCCCTCCCTCCCTCTCTCTGTTTAACCTTCTGTCTCACTCCCCAGAGAGGGGGAGTGTGTCACAAGCACAGGAAATGAAGCACTTTGAATAACCTGGCGATGTTAAGAGGTGTTACATGTGTCTGGCTGAGATTGAACGTTTTTATAAGTGCTGTAGAAAAATGTGTTGGCGTGGTGGGCATAGTGTTGGTGAAAGTGTTGTGTGGATCAACCTTGAAAGAATTAGAAATGTACTCTTGAATGTAGAGATGGCCATCTCTGAAGGAGGTAGGAGGAACTAGCTACCGTAACTAACAATCACTACTCAACTTCAGTTATATCTGAAGTAGGCAGTTTTACATCTGCATCGAGTGTTCTATAGGGCCTCCAGTGTTCTAGAGGGCCTCTCAGCTCTCACAGACACACATGAGAGGAGAAACTGCAGCTTTGAGATATAATATATTAAGTCTGATTGAAGTGAGCTGATGCTAAGTGCGTTGTTACGGCAATCAGAAGCACAGGCTGGTTGGGTTAGGAGAAGAGATCCTTCAAAAGAACAAATCTCATGGCTTAGCAAGGAGAAAGAGGGGCAGTCAGAGATTTAGACATCAGTGTCAGTATGGAAGACTAACAGGCAGAGATTTAGACATCAGTGTTCAGGGTGGAAAAATAACAGGCAGAGATTTAGACTTCAGTGTTCAGGATAGAAGACTAACAGGCAGGTATTTAGAAATCAGTGCTCATGGCGGAAGACTAACAGGCTTAGGGAAGAACGCACACTGTGTTTTGGGTGATTGATTGATCATCAGCCACTCTGAAAATACACATCTGGCCTGACTTAGGCTCCTGTAGATTTGACAAAGGAGCATCTCCACAAACTATACTGGCCATACATCATATTCAGAATGCATGTTTCTTTCAGGATCATGTTTTCTCATCTAGGCAGATCTTACTTTCTCCCCATGATAGTTTAATAGTTATGTGCCAAGACCCCCAAAGCCGAACTCAGCACAATGTTCTTTAGAAATGAGTACATCTTGTTTCTGCCCAATAACTTGAAAAGCCTTAGCTGTATCCATTATTCAAAAGGCCTTCCTTGGTTTTAGGGAAACCCCAGTTGGATTCCGTGAGGCAAAAGTTGCGTCAAATAAATTAGAAATATAATTTCTAAATGTTACTCACTCCCAAAAAAAGCTTTTGGAGGTACAGCCTAACTTTGCTGCCGTAGCAGAGGCCAACTCTCTGAATCTATCTGAAACAGTTCAAGTTCAAGTTTAAGGAGATTGTGTGTGTCCAGTCTTCTGCCGTTGACCTGCACTTAACAGGTAAGCTGACTGAGAACACATTCTCATTACAGCAATGATCTAGGAAAGAGTTACAGGGAAGAGGAGGGGAGCGGGGCATTATTATGTTACCATGGCACCATGAGCTGCCAGTTTGGGAAATGCTCCAGCCAGGACACTGAGTCACATCTGCTCCTGCTACGCCCTCTTGTGTTCATCCGGTGTCTTCTTGAACTGCAGTTACATCCCCAGTACACACTCTCTCTCTCCCTCTCCCTCTCTGTGTGATTGTGTGGTTGGAGACAGGTGTGCTGGAGTCAGAGCAGATCCCTACCAGCTGCAACTCGTTCCATAATCAAGACCTCTGCAAATACTCAGTCCTGCCACTTCCACTCTGTCAGATCGTAATATGTGCTCAGTGAGTTCATGCTTCTAGCTATTTATGATTATTCAAGATCCTGTTATTCTGCTGTGCCTGTTTCCCTGCCTGATGCTATTTATCCTCTCATTGCAGTTTATATCTCTGGCTCCTGTCTCCCGTTCCACATCTCACCACCCTACTATCCTGTTCTGGAATTAGCTCACCACCACTACTTTGGATTCTCCTCCGGACCTGTTTACCCGGTTCTACCCAGCTCACTCCAACCTCAGTCTCCACATCTGGTTTTCTACAAATCATCTGAGCTTCCCCGGATCTGCACTCCATATCTCCCTGTGTTACAACAAATATCTTGGTTAATTCATCCCTGTTTCTTCATCTGAGTCTGCTCTTGGGTTCCCCTGTGTCGATCCACCTAACACATTGGGGTTTAGTGTGGGTTCTGCTACTCGTGTGACAGGTTAATGACAGGTTACAAATCATTCAAATCCAGACAGATAATATTTACACAAGAAGCAATCTAATATCACACAGTCAAACTCTCAGTCGTTTAGTAAGTTCACCATTCTGCGATTCTCACTGTTAATAAACATTGCACGGTCAGGACCCTGGTTCAACATTTAATCCATTGTCTGAACAAATAGATTGGTTTTTAATGTGCCCAGATCTATGATCAGTTTACCCTCACACTAGTGCTGGGCGATATGGCAAATTCACA
Organism: Oncorhynchus gorbuscha; assembly: GCF_021184085.1. Classification (NCBI taxonomy): domain Eukaryota; kingdom Metazoa; phylum Chordata; class Actinopteri; order Salmoniformes; family Salmonidae; genus Oncorhynchus; species Oncorhynchus gorbuscha. The sequence goes on along the minus strand of NC_060175.1, from coordinate 24,805,783 downwards.
ATATTTATTTTCAATCAATGATTATCACGATAAACTAGGGGGCACTATTTTCATTTTTGGAAAAATAATGTTCCCAAAGTAAATGGGCTATTTTGTCAGGACAAGATGCTAGAATATGCATATAATTGACAGCTTAGGATAGAAAACACTCTAAAGTTTCCAAAACTGTAAAAATATTGTCTGTGAGTATAACAGAACTGATATTGCAGGCGAAAGCCTGAGACAAATCAAATCCAAAAATCCAACCTTGACTCTTATTTAGAAAGCTCTGCGTTCCTATGCGTCCCTATTGAGAAGTGAATGGGATATCAACATGATTCCTTTTTCTATGGCTTCCCTAATGTGTCTAGTGTCACAATTCATAGTTTCAGGCTTTTATTTTGAAAAATGAGCCTGAACGACAACATTGCGTCAGTGGTCAGCTGGAGGCTCTCAAAGTGATTTGTGCCTAAAAGACAAATGCAACCATTGTTTCTCTCTTTCCTACTAAGAAGCCACCTGTCCCGGTTGATATTATCGAATAGATATTTGAAAAACACCTTGAGGATTGATTATAAAAAACGTTTGCCATGTTTCTGTCGATATTATGGATCTAATTCGGAATATTTTTCGGCGTTGTCGTGACTGCAGTTATCGGTGGATTTCTCAACCAAACGTGAAGAACAAACGGAGGTATTTCGGCGATAAAAATAATCTTTGTGGGACCAAATGAACATTTGCTGTCTAACTGGGAGTCTCGTGAGTGAAAATATCCAAAGCTCATCAAAGGTAAACAATTTAATTTGATTGCTTTTCTGATTTTCGTGACCAAGCTGCCTGCTGCTAGCTAGGCATACTGCTATGCTAGGCTATCAATAAACTTACACAAATGCTTGTCCTGCTTTGGCTGTAAAGCATAATTTCAAAATCTGTGATGACAGGGTCATTAATAAAAGGCTAAGCTGTGTTTCAATATATTTCACTTGTGATTCCATGAATATGAGTATTTTAGAGTAATATTTTTTGTCCGTTGCGTTATGCTAATTAGTGTCAGTTGATGACAATTCTCCAAGATGCGGGAGAGGGAGGTCCAAGATTAATGGTTAAAAGTTGCATATCTGCTTCAGACTCAAGAATACCTGAACAAACAAGGCTTTAATGTTTGTTATTGTCAGATAGTAGAACTCACAAGCTATAAACCCTTAAGTTATGAACAAGAAATATTTTTAAAATAGTCAAAGTCAATATGCATTGTAACTGTTAGACTAATGGTACATCACAGTTGGAGTAGTTGTCTTACAAGTTACAAGCAAGAAAGACAAGTCTGTCTACAGTCTTTAAAACAAAAATATATATATATATGTATATTTTTTTATATATTTTTTTATTAACAACAAATCAATACATAAAGCACATGTGGGAACACAAGCAACAATAGATTACAAACAATTGACAATCGAGCTAGGGGGTACAATATCACATTACAATTACACAAGGACCTTAAGGGACATGCATATACTTACAATTCTAACAGCTTTTTTGTTAGTAGAGCATTTAACCGTCTTAAAATACAGTTCAATTTCTTTTTGTAGGATACGAAAATGTGGTTTTCTGTTTGTAAATTTACATTTGTGTATATGAAATTTGGCCAAAAGAATAATGAAATGAATTACATAAAAATGATTCCGCTTATTTCTATTGTATGTAAAGAATCCAAACAGTACATCTCTCCACAATAGTGTAAAATCTTCATAAATGTGTTAAATTATAAACCTACTGATGTCTTGCCACAGTTTTCTTACATGCATACAATGCCAAAAAAGATGCACAACTGTTTCTGGGTGGTCATTACAAAAGGAGCAATTTGAGTTGATGTTTTCCTTAAACTTCTTCATATAGTGGTTGGCAGGATAATATTTATGAATAATTTTAAAGGAAACTTCCTTAATTTGTTAACAAGTAGGTATGTTTGTGGCAACATCCAAACTTTTTTCCAACAGATATTATCAATAAATCCATTCCAATAAGGCATGACATAAGGTATAGGTACAACATCCTGCTGAAACAAGGATCGTATCGCTCTGTTGTTGAATGGACCAAAAGAGAAACAAATCTTTCCTACTGATGAGTCAACAGGGTCAATAGAAGGTAGGCTCTGAGGGTCAGGTCTTGACATGTTCCTGAATAACATAGCAACACCTGAGGGAATGGCATCTAAAACAATTGCAAAATCTTTAGGTGTTACAGGGACCTTGTAAAGTGATAAGAATTCTTTATAACTGAGTAAAAGACCCTCTGCATTTACCAGTTGGCTCACCAATAGGATATTATTTCTGAACCAATATTCTAAAAACAGAGAGGTATTTTTATACAATATATCCCGATTATTCCATATATAATATCTGTGTGGAGAAAAATTGTGTTTATAAATTAAGGACCATGACAAGAAAACCTGCCGATGAAAAGCAGAAAGTTTCACTGGAACTTTGTCAATATTATAATTGCAAAACAACATTTACATTTACATTTAAGTCATTTAGCAGACGCTCTTATCCAGAGCGACTTAAGTTAAGGCCACCAAAAGTAGAGAAGACATGATGAGGAATAAAATTCCAGATAGAAGTGGGTCTTCTTAGGAATTGTTTTATCCAATTGATCTTGAAAGTATTATTTAAAGTAGACAAATCCAGAAAATTCAGTCCACCATTCTCATAAGTGTTCATTACAACAGTTTTCCTAATGTAATGGGTACGGTTTCTCCAAAGAAAGTTGAAAAGCATCTGGTCTATCTCCTTGCTTATTTTACGGTCAAGATATAAAGATAGAGCACCATATGTTAGTCTAGAGATACCTTCAGCCTTGGTTATTAGGACTCTACCTTTTAAAGATAAGTCCCTCTGTAGCCATTGATTTAGTTTCTTCTGGGTTTTTTAAATAAGAGGGTTAAAATTTAGTAAGCCTCTAGACTTCTGATCCTTTGTAATGGTTATGCCTAAATATGTAAGTTCTTCTTTTACTGGAATACCATAATATGAAGGTGTCACACAATCTTTGAAAGCCATGAGTTCACATTTCTTAATGTTAAGATATAGACCAGACGCTTTGGAAAAGGATTGTATCACATTGATCGATATGGGAATTTGGTTAGCGTCTTTCAGAAAAAGTGTAGTATCGTCAGCCAGCTGGCTTATAATAATTTCTTTACCAGCTATGGAAATACCTTGTACAGGACTATTATTTAAAGAATTTGCAAGAAGTTGGGTGATTAATAAAAAAAGGTACGGAGAGATAGGACAACCTTGCCTAATTCCTCTCTTTAACTCAAATCTAGGTGAGGTGCCATATTTCAATTTGATAGAGCTGTTACCATTTGCATAGAGAGTCTTAATAGCCTTACAGAAAAAATCCCCAAAGCCAAGTTTCCCAAGGGAGTGGAAGAGAAACTGATGCTCTACTGTGTCAAATGCTTTATAAAAATCTAAAAATAATATGAAGCCATCCTCAGTCATTAGGTCTGAGTAGTCAAGTACGTCTAATACTAGTCTGACATTGTTAGAAATATGTCTGTTCCTCATGAAGCCAGACTGTGTTTCATCAATGACTGCATCCAGAACTTCTTTAATTATTTTTGCAAGTAGTGAGGCTAATATCTTATAGTCATTATTAAGAAGACAAATTGGACGCCAGTTATCGATGAGCAGCACTTCTTTTTAGGCTTCGGTATCAGTGTTATTAACCCCTGACTCATTGTAGGAGGGAGAACATTGTTTTTAATACTCTCTAAAAAGACTTCGAATAGGAAGGGAGCTACTTGTTCAGAAAATAATTTGTAAAATTCTGATGTAATTCCATCAACACCTGGTGATTTATTGTTCTTTAGATGTTTGATAGACTCTATAATCTCTTCAACTTTGATGGGTTCATCACACTGTTTAGATTCTATATCACTGATAGAGTGAACATTATTCAGTGAGTTAAAAAACATATCTGTGGATTCCTGACAGTACGTAGAGCTATACAATTTTCTGTAAAAATTGCTGCAGTATTTAGCGATTAATTTTTGGTCATCTGTAATAACACCAATGTTTAACTTATGGATAGTGTTATTTTTAAAGTGAACTTTCTCAAGTCTAAAGAAATAGGATGAATTCTGTTCTCCCTCCTCAATCCATTTTTTCCTAGATCTAATAAAGTCTCCTTCTGCTTTTAATTTATATATATTATCCAGTTTATTTTGTAACTCAATTAGTTCCATCTTCTCCTCCCCCTAGAGGTCGGCTGGGGACCTCTGAGAAAGGGAAGTTATCCTAATGATCATCTTTTCCTCCTCAGCTCTTCTGGTCTTAGCAAGATTACTACCATATTTTCTAAGATATTTGAACACCTCTAATTTAAAGAGCTCCCAGTTCTTGCAATAAGATTTTTCTTCACAAGCCCTTTCCCAAAAGTGTGAGAGCAGATCTTTAACCTCAAATGTAACTATATCATTATTTAATAATGAGCTATTTAGCTTCCAGTAGGATGCTCTACCAAGGTTTGTATCAGGGGTAAATATTTTGATATCAATGTAAATAGCCTTATGGTCTGTGAGGGGAGTAGTACAAATATTTGTAGTAACACACTCACTATCAATGCATTTGGATATAAGCCAAAAATCTATTCTGGATTGTGTGGAGCCTGTTTTGTTACTCCAAGTGAATGATCTGTCGGCCGGAAACCTCTCTCTCCATATATCAGTAAGATCAAACTTTTCCATAAAAAGTATTAAACCCAAATTCTGATTGGTTGGCCTACCTGGGGGCCATCTATCAGTTGAATTATCTATTGTAATGTTAAAGTCCCCTCCTATCAATAATAACGAATTGGGAAATTTAGATAACCAATGAAGTATATGTTTCTCTATAGATTCAAGCAACTCATCATTCTCATGTTTGGTGTTGTACCCGTAGAAGTTTACAGTAATGAGTGTAATGTCATTGTAACTGATCACAAGACAAATAAAGTGACCAAAGGGGTCACATTCCGAGTGTAGAATATTACCACCAAAGGTATTTTTCATTGTAGTGACACCAGCAGAGCGTTCAGATCCATGGGAAAGCCAAATATCGTTGCCCCACTGTGACCTACAGAAGTTGGCATCAGCAGAAATTGAGTGAGACTCTTGAAAAAAGCAAAAATCTGTTCGAAATTGTTTAGCAAATAAAAATAAGGCCTTGCGCTTCACACTGTTTCGTAACCCCCTAGCATTAAGAGATAATATAGACAAAGACAAAACAACAAAGATTATATAAAAGTATAAACTGTAGTAGGATGAGTCAAAGACGTAGGAGCAGTGAACATAAACGATAAGGAACCGAGATCTGCACCATTTAAGTCAATTTAAAGTGAAAATAGCTTATTCCATAACCTTTGAAATGCAACTCAACTGGAAATTATGTTCAAGACCAAACCAAGGGTTCTTGTAGTAAGAGAGACTAAAAACCCTCTTTAGTGTAATCAGGAACTATTCTGAGAAATCATACAAATAATAATTTAAATAAAAGGGTACCTACTATTTTAAGTACATATGAAAACTGATCATAAAATAATTGAATAACAAAATGATTTACATATAAACGTTCCTAAGACCTTTTTTGGAAATAAGTATTAATAACTAAATACAACAATAACCGTGTAAAGTCAGAGCAGACCTGTATGCCATTTAAAACAGTATCTTAGTTACTGTATACATAAAACATAAATTCAGCTTTCAATCTTCTTCGTAAGATTATAAACAAAATAGGACTTCTGGTCATACAAGAACAAACGAATGAATTGAAATACCTGAGTATTCCTTTAAAATAGTCACCTTATACTTGTTAGGTAAACAACATAAGGAAAATGAGAATACCATGGCTGTAACCATCAACCTGTTACTTCTGGTGAGATTTTAGGGAGGAATATGGATTTCTGAACCGTTGATGAAACCTTGTCCTCCGACGAAGTAAGCAGCCTTCCCCTCACTTCGTGCTATCTTGATCGTTGGCCACAACTTGTTCCTTCTTTCTATGTCTTCCTGGCTGAGATGCTCGGCGAAAAGTATACCATGGCTCTGAAGGAAGGCGTTCTTCCTAGCAGCTTTCCAGACAGCATCCCTGTAGAACTGGTAGTGAATAGAATGATGATACCCCTTGGTCTTGAATCGTTTTGCTGTTGCTTCTTGCCGAGGCGATGTACAACGTCGATGGTATCACCAACTTTGTTCTTCTCTGCAGGCAAAACTTCTTGGCAGATACGGATAGCCTCTCCTCGCACATCTTCATTCTCCACCTCTGGCAAGCCGTAGAGTCTCAGGTTCCATTTTCTTGTGTATTGTTCCAGATCAGAGAGACGTCTATGGTAGACATTGTTATTCTTTTCCACCCTTTCCACATTTTTTTTCAACTTTTGTCACTCTCGTTTTCACATCATTAATTTCACCACATGCAAACTCCACAGTCTTTTTCAAGCCTTCGATAACCATGGTGTTCGCGGCTACCATTTTCTCAATGGCGTCACACCTGGAGTTGATGAGTAAGGAGAGGGTAGCCACGATGTCAGAGTTCATGTTGGGTTTTTTGGAGGGTGGAGGTTTGCACGGAGTAACCGGTAAAGAGGGGAATTCGTCATCTTCAGCATTCGAAAGCATGATATTATCCATAGGCCAAGTGTAGTTATGGCAGTTGTCTATAAGCACGTTTCTCTCTTGTTGATTAGCAATAGAACGGCTAACTTTTTCCTTTCTTTTTTTGTCACGACTTTGCATGGACATGCTGAAATAAATTATCCAATTATCATTCCAGTCACAGGAAAGGTCTTATATCTTGAACAAATAAAAATAATAATGACTAAACTTTTTTTTTAAAACAATTTTCACAATCTTTCTGAAGTTTGGTACGGAGCTCGGTAAAAAAGCGTCTGTTCAAGCAGCCATCTTGGCC